>NC_089794.1:1472500-1475000 GCF_040412425.1 Macrobrachium rosenbergii
AGCATCTCTTGACATAGACGCCGAGCATACAAGAAAGGCAGGCAGATGTCACGCATTCTTTGCCCATATATTATCATTCATATTAATGTTATGTTAAATGCAGCATTCTTAGTGCAAGCATTACAATGACAGCTTTCCAGCTATATGCATCATAAAGTCATTCGTGTCTTGTATATTGAGTTTTGAACATCTTTTCATCCGCCAACAAACACAGTTGATTGTAGTCTGACCTCTGTTTGTTCGCCTCGTATCAGGCACTACATTTCAACTCGTGAGAGCTATTGACTGTCTGTTTGTTGTTTGAAGAAATTCGCCTTGTGTAATAAGACTTCCCACTGGTTAGTGCTAATTCCTACACTGTTTTGACAGTTTCACGGCTTTATCACTCGCCCTTGGCAGCTATTTTTTGGATTATCCTCGACGTTTGGAAGTGTTTATCACTGTTAAAGTTAAGTGGATACCATGACTCGACATAGCAAGAAACGACCGCCGTCTTCTGGTTACTTCACGGACGAAGTTCGCCCTCCAGCTTCGAAGAAGAGATCCGGTAGCGACCAGGAAACACTTGAACTACCAACCCACCCATCTTCCCCTTCGCCCTCCACCTCCTTCTCTTCCTTGCAAATCTCTCCTCCTCGTCCTCCGAGGTCCTCGGACCCCCGTCCTCCTCCTCAGTCCTACCCCAATCCCCCTCATTTTTTACCTCTTCCACCTCCAGTCTCCGACGCAAATGAGTACCCTCCATTACCGAAGTTTCGAGCACTTCCTGCTGAAGGATGGACCTCGTATGCTGCAGTAGTGGCTGTTCAAACAATCAACCCTGGCATCAACATCTCAGCATGGCCGAACCACAGGAAAATTCACCATTACTCCAAAAGACCAAACAACAATCGACTTCCTGAAGGACAACACAGAATTTCAGTTACTAAACCCAAATGAGAAGCTAAACAAAGCCAGCATCTGTAATTACGCAACAGAGCTCCCTCTGGATCCTCTTCTGGAGCTCCCCCATATTGTGAATGTACTGTCGAGAGGTGTTTAACCAGATACAAAGCACCTTCACGGAAGATCCTGACCACCTTCAGAGGACCAGTCCCGAGACAAGTATGGCTTAGGACATGGGGATACTTCCCCACAGAGGAATACACGACAGAGCCTCTCCAGGTGCTACAGAGTCAGCGATATGGTCGCCCTCAAGAACGTTGCAGAGGCCCTGCAATCTGCGCCATCTGTAGCAAGAAGCATGAAACGAAATGTGTCTTGAGAAACTGAAAAATGGGGAACCTACAACACCCAAGTGCCCCAACTGTTCTGAACGTCATCATGCGTGGTTCCAACGATGCAGTGCTCGATTGTCCCGCATTGCACAGTTGAAAGCAAGAGCCAACCTGTCAAAACTACCTCCTATAGCAACACCTGCATCCAGACCAACGACACCACCAGAGCCACGAGTAGAAACGACCAAACAAGTGGTTGAAACAGCGCCTGTTTTGTGTCGCGATATAGGAACTCAAACTGAGCAGCCAACACCCCCAACCCCTCAATCTACTCCTAACCCAGAACCTCCTCAACCCACTCCCAATCCCATCACCGACCCTTAAGCCACAAGCCCGGAAATACGAGCACAACAGCCACAGGTGCTTTTCTCAACTTTAGACCTCCTTGGTGCCTAACCAAAGCCGCTAATATAGGGAGTAAAAGGCCAGCAGAACCGCAAACACTGGGAAAAAGACAAGGAAGTGGAAAGAAAAAGGATTTTCTCATTGGTGCACCGTCTGTTCCAAGATATCTGCTACCATCATTGCATTTCTCCCGCCGGGGATGCCCTCAGACAGCAGCTCCGAGACAAGCACTCTGATAGCGGTTAATCACTTGATAGCAAGCATCCTGTTTCTACCACTTAAAGCTTTCCTTCCCCCTTTTTCGGCCGCCTCGCGTCTAACGACCGAAATTTTTCAGCTATCACTCCAACCACTACTTAAGCTCTTCTTCTATTTGTGCTGCTTTCTTTGAAAGTTAAAATTCTTCCTTTTCCTCCATCGATCCCTAACGCTAAAATATCGATGCACTTTCCTGTTGTTCAAAGTAAGTTAAATATGGTATTAAATCTCCATAGATTTTCGGTTTTTCCGATTTTTCTCCGATGATAAACATTTCATTTTCTTTACTGGTTATCTACCACTTGCCAGGACTCACTACTATCGCTCGTCTTCCCCTACTGACGGATGCCTTAGGGCTCAAAGAGGTTTGCAATCTCGTATGTTATCCTTTCATTTCACACCATTTCACTGGCACGCCCATAAATCACAAATAAAGTATTCACATTCATATCCTTAATTTCACCTGCACATCAAAAAATTACTTACGGGCTACTTTATGAGCAAGAGCCCATGCTGGCATAAAGCCAGCTCAATCAATAACAACAACATTTAAATTAATTAGTAAGTTTTGGACGCTGTCTCTTACTCGCACACGCCTCCAGCACGTGCAAGATAGACAC